>NC_092349.1:14534703-14569511 GCF_963676685.1 Mytilus edulis | reverse complement strand
TGTGTTGTTTTTTTTTAAATAAACAAGACATATAGGTAATTAATCTTTTATTAAAGGTGTCACATATATATGCATAATGATATTAACATATGACATGACAAAGCATTTTATATGGAATGATTGTACATGTGTGTTTAGTAACTTTAACTGATGTTGCCATAGATGTCAGGTACACTGTGATTGTAATCAAAGAAAGTTTTAAATATTCAGATGGTTTTTTTTTCTTGAGGGAACCGTACCGTCTCAGCATTTTAACAAACTCTTTACGTTTCTTCCAGCTCTCACAATCCAAGACTCAATAGTATATTTTAGCACTGTTAGCGCATTTTATATTGACATTAATGCTGTTATAGCTTCTGTATCATCAGCATTGATGTTGTTTATTTCTTCTTTAGATGGCATATCTGCACAACTTTCCTATATTGATATTCAGGTATTTAGTCTGTGGACTTTCTCTTACACTCTTTAAATTTCAAGCTAGTTTAAATAACACCTGTATGGCTTTCTTACTGTAGCAGTGCTTGTCTAATTTAAGTATTTGTACCAGTAGATACATGTACATGTATATCTGCTACAAATTGTACAAAATGTTGTATTGCCCATATGGTTCTGAATCAACTGCTTTAACTACCCTAAACATTCATGTAGACAAACTTGATTATAATCAGTTTCCCCTATTATTAAAGCAACTTTTAATATTTATTGGATATTAGTATCTTTTATCTTGTTTATAGTGAAAATAAAGACCAACAAATGAATGTGATCATATATAATGTCATATTAAAATATCTATAAAAAAAAATATGATGGCATACATGTGATGCTGAATTTACAGTGTTATAGTGAAATAATTTGTTTGAATTTATGAAAAATTAATTCAGATGATAATAAGCTTTTATTTTATTTGATCTACATTGAATTAAATAAAATATAGACATATTATGAGCAATTATTTATATAATTATCAATTGTTTGAATAATATATTGTAATATTTTGTTTATTTAGTTATTATTTTTAACAGGTTGTTAATTGAATTCACAATTATCCTCTATCTTTTTGAGTTCATTTAATTTCCCTTTCATCTTCAATATCTAATTTTGCTTAAAATTCAGTATTCATTATACACATTAAAGTATATATAAAAAAAATAGTTAACAATACAACTACAATACTGGTATATCAGTAATGTACCAGTATTGCTGTTTTAAAAAAGTTACAATACTGGTACAAATTTTTTATACCAGTATGGTGGACAATACCAGTATTGCGATCACCAACTACAGGAGATCCATCAGTTGGAAGCAGGTAACCAATCCAAGTATTAAGGTGTAAGATTTAGCTACTACGGCATTTTTTGGTCGAATGTGAAAATTCTTGCAAAAAGTGCGGTCGAACACTTGGGAATAATATTGCTAAAATCCATAATATTAAAGACTTTGGATATAAATCTTATGAAAAATGTTTTTTTAAACTCTTGTACTTGATTATTTATCTGGTTTATAGGGAGTACCGAAAATACCAGCCACTGGACAATATTAAAAACCAAGCTATACGCTAGACTTATCCGATTTGAAAGCAGTCTCATCAACAAACTAGCATTCACTATTCACTATAACCTTTATAAAAGTAATTGGTGTAGTGAAGTTAAGGACATATAATACCAGCTTGAATTAAGACATTTTCACGAATTGAATCCGGCAGAGTTATCTGTAACTGTATCCGTATCGTTCAACCGTTACGTCGAAGGAACCAAATCTTGCTTTAACTCGTCGGGAGAGAGGGCGCATATTGACAGTGATGGAGAGGTGTTTTTGAAGCTCTCGACTAACTTGGCACACACTATATCTACTTCCAGTTGGTTCTAATGAATCACAGTCTTGACGATGAACGAATTCTTAAATTTCTTAGTTTTGCAGTTTGTTGTTTCAATTGCCTTTGAATTGTTCTTAACCAACCGAGTTGTTTACAATGTTAGTGCTTTCAAAGTCTACAAAGCAGAGGCGGATTTAGAGGGGCCCCCCTTTTCTGGGAAAAAACTGGTTGTCAGTGGTCCCCGACTTATGAACATTTCTGGATTCGCCACTGCCAAAGCATGTTGGCTTCATGAACCGTTTGGGTTTGCTTTTTATCAAAAACTCGTCCGTCATTCCGTCATTCCGTAATTCCGTGTTTCTGTCATTCCGTCATTCTGTCATTCTGTCATTCTGCAACAAACTATTATACAAAGTTTTTTTCTAAACGCCTTCAGATATTGGGATGATTTTTGGTATGTTAGTTAATCATGATCAGATACAGATCAAGTTTAAGTTTCGTTCCACTCGCCTAAATTTTGCTGAAATTACGGCCTATGGACTTTGATATATGAGGCTTGTTATGGGGGGGGGGGGGGGGGTATCAATATCCCATATCCCATTAAGTTTTTATCCCAATATCCCGTATCCCTATAATGTTTACCCCTAATATCCCAATAAATATTTTTTACAAATATCCCATATCCCTAAAACTATTTTGAAAAATAAAAAATAAGAGGTAAAACACAAGAAAATATCCTGTAATCATATAAAGCATCAAAACAAATAAAAACATTGACAATAAGGCTTAAATCATCAGATGGATACATCTAACAAAAATCTATGATTATTTCAAGAAAATTATCAATGCGTATGAGCATAAATATAGTATCAAAAAAGATGTGGTATGATTGCCAATGAGACAACTCTTCACAAGAGACAATTTGACACAGAAATTAACAACTATAGGTCACCATACGACCTTCAACAATGAGCAAAGCTCATACCACATAGTTAGCTATAAAAGGTCCTGAAATGACAAATGTAGAACTGTTACAATTCAAACGAGAAAACTAACGGCCTAATTTATGTATAAAAAATGAACAATAAACAAATATGTAACACAGCAACAAACGACAACCACTGAATTAAAGACTCCTGACTTTGGACAGGCACATACATACAGAATGTGGCAAGGTTAAACAGGTTAGTGGAATCCAAACCCTCCCCTTAACCTGGGACAGTGGTGTAACAGTACAACATAAGAACGAACTATACAAATCAGTTGAAGAAGGCTT
Source organism: Mytilus edulis (assembly GCF_963676685.1). Taxonomy (NCBI): domain Eukaryota; kingdom Metazoa; phylum Mollusca; class Bivalvia; order Mytilida; family Mytilidae; genus Mytilus; species Mytilus edulis. The sequence continues at coordinate 14,566,422 of NC_092349.1, read as the reverse complement.
AACTCATCAGATGGATACAAATAGAAATACATCTAACAAAAACAGAGAGTGGACGTGACCGAGTACTTGTACATCCCATCAACAAAAAGACAGTAAGTACAGATCTGAAAGTACTCGCAGTTACTGACAGCTAGTTCAAAGCCAATTACAACTAATAAAAAGTAATGCATCTGAGACTAAATTATCAATCATTACACATCCAGCATCCAATGGCACGGTAAACAACATCTCCGTGAAAATGAAATAAGTTTTCTACAGGTACATTTGTAGAACCAAACTTCAAAACCAAATCTAAAATTTAGTAAAGATTTTAAGTGATTTGTGGTAACGAAATCCCTGACTTAATAATTTACCAGTAATAAATAGATTTAGTTCATTAAAATCCAAAACGTTACAACAGACACGGGCATAGCGGAGGTGTTGTAATATACAAACACCGTAAGATAGTGCCAAAGGAACATCACCATCCAAAAAAAGGAAAATTAACAATAAGGAACAAAGTATGGAAAGCAAAACAAATACTTTTAAAATTATCAGTACATATGAGCATATAAATATCGAAAATAGATCAATACTTTTCGCTTGGGTTTGGATGACTTTTAAATAAAACGACCATAAACTCAATTAAAATCAACAAAGCACTAAAATGATCTTTTTTGGGCAATTTTATCAAGTGAGATGTAAATATTTTTGTACTTAACTTTTAAATTCCACTTATTTTTTTTCATGTTAAAAATTCAATATCCTTATAAATGCATCAATATCCCATATCCCATTTACTTTTAGGACAAATATCCCAATATCCCTAAAATTAAAATGGCAAATATCCCGTATCCCAATATACCCTATACAACCTCATATATTGTTGAAAATCATAATCACAGTTATACGGACTTTTTTTTCTAAAAGCTTTCAGATAATGAGCTGATTTTTGGTATGTGAGTTACCCATGATGAGTTACAGATCAAGTTTAAGTTTTGATCTGCTCGGCTAATTTTTGCCAAAGTTAAGGGTTTACAACTTTGAAAATTGTTGAAAATCATGGTTATACAGACTTTTTTCTATACACCTCCAGATTTTGAGCTGATTTTTTAAATGTGAGACTACTATCACGTTTGTGTCTACATGTGTTACTGAAATTGCAGATTTTTCAACTTTTTGAGACGGGGCCATTCGTGTCGCTTTGACACATTGAATCATTTTGGCCTCAAAGATCATTGTTTTTCAGACGCTTGGCTTTATTAAAGGACCAGTTTTTATCTGCCTAGTAAGTTGGAGTACCTGTAGAAAAGGACAACCTTTGGACTTTTATTCAGTTTGTGAGTTAATCAGGTTTACACATCAATAACCTCTAGAAAAAATGTGTTTAATCCTATAATAATGACGTCTATGAGTGCCATGGCCGTTCATGTCAATGCGCGATTATATTATACGCGTATATAATTTCATACGCGTATGTATAACCAAGGAATTGTATATTTAAATATACAATTCCTTGGTATAACCAGATACATATACGTGTATATTACTGTCATATAGGCGTATATTGATGTTTTCTATATATACGAATATGGCTGCAAGTAACCTCATTAAGATCTTTTTCCTACGTGAGGAAAGACCTTATTGGTTTTCTAATGTTTGTTTTTCTTTTTTAAGGTTTTTTTTTCACTTCTAAAGATTTAATACATGGATTATTGTTGTTTTTAGCTATTTTTGCAGGCTTTCACAATGCATGTATCATAATTTCTCATTTCTTGAAGTCTACTTTTTTTAATAGGTCCCAAGTAATTTTTTTCTGAAATTTTTATGTTTCAATGTTTTAATTGTTAAATTATTTGTACAATTGCGATTTAATGCTAGATTTTTTTTTTATCGTTTCTGTTAAATTTATTAACAATTTTTATATAAATTAGTGACGATTTAGAAATTGACATATTGTGAAGACACCTATATCTATTGTCGAAAACTACATTTCGTTTTCCTATAGATGTCCTGAGCTTACTTTGTCGTTCGATTGCTGTCTTATTGACATATAACCTACATATCCTACAGTTTGGTTCCGTTTAGTGTACTTTTAAATCGGTGTATGAAAAATCATAACTGAAAAGGTTATTGAGTATAGATTAATTGCCTTTCTTTCCATCAATAATACACTTATACATGTACATGTATAGATGAAGATGAACCGAGGAGCGATGTACCTAAATTTGTAATATTACGTAAACAGAACAAAATCCCCCCAAAGAAAACCCCCCAAAAAAACACCAATTTCTCCTCCAATTTCTTTTCTTGAAGACATGTCACATATGCATTATCCAAATTATAGCACAGTACGGACACAGAGATTCTACCAATGTCATGTGTTAAACGAGTACATATTATTTGTTTCGAAAATCAAAATATGTGCGTCAACGACGATTTTTGTCGAGCATGCGAGTTTTGTCGCAATAGCGATCCTACATTCTGTCGTCGGCGGTGGCGTCTACAAATGTTCCCTCTGTGGTTAACTGAACGATTTTTACGGGGTTTTTGAAATTTTAATAACTTTCTAAACTATCATGGATTTCTACCACACATGGACAGAAGCTTGTTTATTCTCATAAGATCGTATCTAGAATTAAATTTTGTAAATAAAACGAATTAATTTTTCCATATTTTACTTATAAATGCCAGGATACAATACATTCACTCTGTGGTTAAAGTTTTTTTTTTAAATTTTAATAACTTCTTAAAATATTTTGTAAAAAAAGAAATCCTGATTATCCGTATTTTACTTATGAATAGACTTAGTTTTTTTTTCTGCCAGTAACATTCAGTCTGTGGTTATTATTATATTTTTTTAATTTTAATTTCTTGAAATTTCCTTGATTTCTACCACAAACTTGGACAGAAACTTGTTTTATATGTTCAGAAAATATTGTCCAGAAGTAAATTTTGTAAAAAAAAAAATCATGTTTATCCGTATTTTACTTATAAATGGGCTTACTTTTTCTGCCAGTTAACATTATATTCACTCTGTGGTTAAAGTTAAAGTTTAAAAAATTAATACCCTTCTTAAATTAAAGTCTAATAAATCACTTATTAAACATCTACCTGAAAACCAGTATCCATGATTAAAGGGAAACTCTGTTATTTTTTCCATTGCTGAAGCATATATTAAAAAGATCTTTACATGTCATTTTTTATATCAAATATATTATCAGACCTTTTTATGCTCGATTTGAGATCTTAATTAAGTTTATTGTTCAACAAGGCTGTGGTAAAACAAATTTTATGAGTAGTTTTAATACCGAGGGTGTGTCTTGTTTTGTTAGTTCTCATTGGTTTAAAGTTTTAAGACCCACAATTTTTGGCCATTGGAAAACTTCCCGCCAAAGTGTTTCAAATAGCACTTTGTCTTCAAACGAACAAGATGGACACAATTTACAGAAGCAAAAGATTTACGATGTAAACTTTGAAACTGTTCGTGAAGCCACAAAAACCCAAGGTAAATATTCTGAACCCCTTGATATGCTTCCAGATTATTTTCATTATATGATCTTATATGGATCATTCAGAACACCGCTTTTAAAATCTTTTCTCAAAAATGAAGAACATGAATATAAAATACAAATACAAATATGAAAACAGAAGACCATCTGAAGAAATTTGAGAAGCTGGCTCGTGTTCATTTATCGTTCGAAATATGCAGGAAATATTTGACACTGGACGTTAAGCAACCAACAATAAACTAGACTGGGTTGATGCAGTCATGATTTGTCAAGTTTGCAATAGCAAATATATTGATGTTTGTGAAAGTCACACCAACTGAATATTCATTAATATAGATAGCATATGTTTTGCTCAACTATCGATAGCAAAGTTTTGAAAATTTTTATTTTTCTTTTTCGTATTTTACTGATAAATGGACTTCTATTTTTTTTTACAGTTAGCATGAAGATGCAGTCTAGGGTTGAAGTGTATATATTATTAAGCTATATTTCAAAAGGTAGAAGAACTCGATTCTTCATATCTGTCCTTGGTCCACTTTTTAGATCTTTTTAGTTTATCAGTTTTGAGGCCCCTCACGGGGGGGTCCTAGTAATCACATAATCACCATTTTTTTGCCAATATAATCACATAATCATTAAATATTTGCTTATCTTTAGTAATCAAATAATCATAAACTAAAAATACAGTCCTAGGTAATCAAATAATCATGAAATATTTGGCTTAATAATCAAATAATCATTAAAAAAACGGCCAAGTAATCACATAATCAAAAACCCCATGAGGGCCCTCAGTTTTCGTGGTCAAACTTAAAATTTGAATGCAGGTTCTTTGAGCCTCATGCTTCAGCTTTTACTGTTATTTAACAAGTTAAAAACAATTCCCTTCAGGGCAATTCTTTTTTATCTGAGCAAAATTCAGTTACATATATTTTTTGCAATACTTTTGTCAGGTGAAAATATTTGGCTACACGGCTGGTTACTCAAGTGTGAAGTGAGTAGATTTGAGTGTATACATTATCATGTGATCAACAGGTTTGAATTGGGCTTCATTTTAGTTTAAATTGATCTTTACTTGGACAAACCCCTGTGTTTTTCCTTAAAATTTTTGGGGACATCAAATGAGTTCAAAGTTATAGAAGATTTAAGGTATCATTTATTTATCATAAATTTCTTTAATGTGATCTGTTTTGTTTGATTTACTACTAGAGATGTAAAAGATCTTCTTAATGTCTGTGTATGTCTATATATACAAGCTTTACTTAAGTTACAGCATAGAGCTTTTACTTTAACCATTTAAGATTCATGATTGATTGTTGGTTGCATAATGTCCAGTGGCAAATATTACAAGAAGAATAGAGCTCACATTCATGTATCTGTCTGGGGAACAAATAACAGTTTAACCAATCAAATTTGGGTAAAGTTTTTGAACTGGTTGGCAAAACTTACTGAAAACGTCTATGTTGAAAACCTTGTATTGTAGGGTCAATAGACTCAAAAGTATTGAGTCTATGGGAGCAACATTGCTAAGTCAAAAAATTTCCCAACAAAACTTTAGGGAAGGTAGGGGTACAGTAAACACACATACTTTTTTGTTTGCAACACATTTTCTGGAATAATTTTAAAATTAAATGTTTCTTTTCAGTACTTTGACACTACAAATTTAGCTATCTAAAATCTAAATTGGTATTCAGATGCATCTAGGAAAGAAAGACAGTATATCAACTTCATTTCACAAACATGTTGATTTTCCCTTGATACAGTAGACCAAGTGAATACAGGTACTAGTCAAATAGTTTATTACAAAACTTAATCAATTTTTTTTTTACCATCCGGATTACTAGCAGGTTTATCTTATAATATATTGTACTATATGTATATTAGCAATTAGATTGTAAGTTTCTGTGGTGATCTTAACTAAATATACTTAAAAAAAAAATTCATAAATGTTTGAGACCGAAAGCTTCTGGATTAGTTTTTTGATAATGAATTTCTCCAAAATTCTTTTTGATAAACTTTTCTCAGATTTGACTAATATTATGATTTGGACATTAAAGTATAAAGTGATATTCATCTTTGATAGACCTAGTGCTACAGTTTAATAGCTGGTAAACACAGAATATGCACACAGGAATATCCATCCAGAACACAAAATCAGTACATAGACAGCATAAATAAATGAACAAAAAGAAAGGAACAGTGCTTTTATTGCTCCTCTTCATCTCATACATGTATAATCAATTTGCACAAAAGGAGTAGGTCCGGTAAGACCCCTATTTGGCCCGAAAATATAACAGTTTTACAAAATTGTTAAAATGTAAACTTTAAGTTATTTATTGGACAGTTGAATGGGTCTGCCACATAAATATGGGCTGTTTTTGACTATGCAATGCACATGTATCGGGTTGTAGCGCCATTAAGTCATGCTAAATTACTGAAATCTTCGAAATTCTAGCATTTTAGTTAAATTTTAGACGGTTTCCGTGTAAAACGGAAGTGGTCGCATTCGTGTTCATCCTTAATATTGAAATGTAAGTTGTATTTTATGATAATACATAACATATATAAAGGTTGTGGATGAACACGGATGCGGCCACTTTCATTTTTGACAAAAACCATTTGTAAAGTGACATTTTTCTGCATATTTGGTAGATTTTTCATATTTGAGCTGGAATCGGATCGTTTTTAATGACTAATTCAGTTAAAATCTTTCACATAAACTAATTGAATCAAGTAAAATAGACACTTAAGTGTTTAAAAAGTGGTCAAAATCTTTCGTCAGCTGAAACTGAAATTTGAGGCCAAAACCAGTACTTACCGGACCTTCTCCTTTATCATTTTCACTCAAAAGTTTGAAAAAGTTTAAAAAAAAAATTAAATGTATGAAAATATACTTTTTGTTGCTATTAGTATACAAGTCATTTATACAGACATACATTTCATCAATGAAATTTATCATTATAAGTTATAATAAGGTAATATAAGTTAAGTACTCTTTTTTAGCTCACCTGACCTGAAGGGCCAAGTGAGTTTTTCTCATCACTTGGCGTCACGGTCCGTCGTTGTCGTCTGTAGTCTGTCGTCGTTAACTCTTACAAAAAATCTTCTCCTCTGAAAATACTGGGCCAAATTAAACCAAACTTGACCACAATCATCATTGGGGTATCTAGTTTTAAAAATATGTCCGGTGACCCGGCCAACCAACCAAGATTTATAAAGAATGATAAATAATATAGAGTTTTAATTTCCATTCTTTCATATTTATTAAAAAGAAATGATGTTTTAGAGGAGCCAACAACTGAGCAGAGAGCAGAAAAGAGATTGATGACCTTGAAGAGTAAGCAATGTGAACAGTAAGACAGCTGTTAAGTATATCTGGGGTTACCAAATATTATGGTAAGAACCTCATCTATAATCAAACTTGGTGAGTATTCCTTTTGTTGGTTAGATATTATGCATCATTATGAAAAAAGGGGGATGTAGGGTATAAATCAACAAGGCAGCTACCCAATGAAAATAAATAACCAAAGACATCTACATGTCTTCAACTATAGACTGATGTTTATACAATACAATGTACATGAACTAATTTAAATCATTCAAAGTCTAAAAGATTTGTCAATAAAATAAACAGACTAACAAATAACTTACATACACACCAATATCTGACCTAAGCACATGAGCATGTTGCAGGGTGAAACTTTTTTATATCAAGCCCACCCTTTTTGTGCAATGCCTAACCAAACTACAAAATTTCATACAGAAAACTTTTCAAATTGAAGAGTTTCAAATTTAATTATTTTGAATAAGCTAATTTGTTCTTTAAAAAAAAAAATTGTCAAATGCAATTAACAAACAACAAAGTATTTGGAAATCGTGACTCCCCCGCAAGAGAAAAATGTCACTCTTATTATTAAGGAAAATGGCCACTACCTCAATGGTCTTTAAAATTAATTCAGTTGCTCTGGTCATTTTTCAAAATTAAACAAGTGAATGGAGTTGTTTTGATGAAGCTTACTTGTAATCAATGGGAGATAACTGTGACCACAAGGATCATAATTCTGAAATCTTATCCTGAAATCCTCGGCTTAAAAACTGGAAATCCTCAGCTAGTCCCGAATTTAAATAAATTTAAATCTCGACATCTAGAAATTTGAAAAAAGAATTCCCGGATCTTGAAAGGGTCAATCCCGAAATCCCGAGCTTAAAAACACCCAATCCCAGAGTCCCGATAAAGGTCCTATCTACCCTCACATCTATAATTGATAACTAAGATAAAAGAAATACAGAAATTGTTTACATCAAATTGCCTTTTGCCATGCTTTCATCAACAAAAGTTTTTTTTTTCATTTTCCAAAATAAATTCCAAGGCTAAGATGTAGGATGCCATTCTTCTAACAAAATACCACAGCATGGAGACCCAAATCAGTACACTAAAATGTCCAATGTGTGTCCTACATCTTGAAATAAATATCATTTTATAAATGTTCAAATATCTTCAAAAACATTTTTTTTTTACTCATTTCTACTCTGTTGAGACTATTTCACTAGCACTGCACTTTGACTTTGACTAGACAAACCAAATGTTTATTGAAGTTGAATGGCCTTAGTTGAGGACATGGAAAGCATTTTGTCATTGGTGGTTGTTTTATGGGCTTTGACCTTGAGTCATAAAGACCTTATGTATGTTAGTTCCATTGAAATGTTCAATGCATTGTCAATGCTAAACATTTGATTGACTTTGACTGATTTTTTTTTAGTTTCTGAAGAGTATAAATGAGTTTGAACAAAATGCAGCATAACTTTTTCTACATGATAAGAAGATTTGATTTTAATATTTTCACTAAATTTACTGTTGATAGCAATGCTTATGGTTTGTGCAATACTAGAATATGCTTTTTTTCAGAAGGAGCTTGTCACTTTCACTAAAAAAACATTAAAGAATCCATCAAATTTGTAAAGCTATAAGCACATAGTAGCTTGAAATTGTTAAAAAAAAAATTACTGAATTATCTTGTGTATTTTAGTCAGCTTCCATTCACTTTTTAAAAGTTTGAAAAAATACATTAAGATAATTTATCACTTAAAGAGGCATTTGCTATAAAAAAAAAAAAAAAAAAAAAAGACAATAAATAACAGCACTTCATTTTTGATAAACATAAATTAAAGTGGAATAATGAAGTAATGACCTGCAATTAGCAAGTAGATATAGGAAGATGTGGTGTGTCGAGTGCCAATGAGACCACTCTCCATCCAAATAACAATTTATGAAAGTAAACCATTATAGGTCAATGAACATCCTTCAACACGGAGCCTTGGCTCATACCGAACAACAAGCTATAAAGGGCCATAAAATTACTAGTGTAAAACCATTCAAACGGGAAAACTAACGGGTAGCAGTCTGTTTAGTTAAATTTTGTAAAAATGAGCTAAAAACTTTACATATTTATTATTTTTTCCAAGACTATAATTTAACCTCATTTTGGTCTGTATGCATGCAACATTTAATAGGTACCATTGTAGTAGAAGGTTGCTCAGCTTGGTCAGATAATAAAAAAAACAGAATGTCAAAATAAAAAAATGAAACAAGGGAGCCTCTGCACACAACAGGTTTGGTGACTGGTTTTTCCAACAAAAAATATGAATCTTATACAAAATTATACAACAACCCAACCAAAGAGCAGAAAACAACCGAAGGCCACTAATGGTTCTTCAACTCCACCAGAAAATTCAGCAGGCCCTACACAAAAATGTGTACTAGTTCGGTAAAAGTAATGTCATACCAAACTCAAAAACATATAAATGAACTAAAATTAAAAAACATACAAGACTAACAAAGGCCAGAGGCTTCTAACTAGAGACAGGTGCATAAATACAGTGGGTTAAACAGGTTTGAGAGATCTCAACCCACACCTATACGTCTTAGGAGCCAACGTAGAAAAAACAAACACACTGCAATTCACACAGTAAAACTCATTTAAAAAGAAGTCTGTGTCCCATGTCTGAAAAGGTAACATAAGAAACAGACTAACTAAGCCAAACGACAATAGTTTTGGTATTTTTACAGCAGTTACAATGCTAAATTTCATGGCACAATAAAGTAAAAAAAGTTGATTAAAAAAAAGAAAAATTAATTTTGAATTTTACTTTAAAGAAAAGAAAATAAAGTTTAATTGATATTATTCTTTTATGCCCGTATGTAATTTTGTATATTTATTTATGTTTCATTTCAGAGTTCACCAACAGATTTTTAATTCTATAATTTTGATTTTTGCAGATTGCAGCAGGGGGATGTTACAGTCATAGACCTTGAATAGACTCCGTTGTACTAGGCCAGGGAGGGTAGCGCATAGTTTCCGCAGCACTATACAATAGTAACAAGATCACTCTACCATGAGCTTGTTAAAGGGCCCGTTTGATGAAAGTGACACCAACGTTCTCCAAAACGCTACAGATTTTTTTTGCAGATGCAGCCGAGAGGATGTTTCAGTCATGGACCCATTTGATGGAAGTGACACAAACGTTCTCCAACACTAATAATTTACAAATTTGTTTTTGTTTTAGATGCAACCTCAGTCATACGACCCCAGAGTATGGCTCGGTTGTAACAGATGAAGAAAAGTGGCATATAAATTTCTGTATGTCCATTTCTTTGTATAAAAGTGACAAATTACTAATCTTTCTTATTCATATCCATTTCAGAGTTCTTACAAAGATGTATAAGTATACAGTATTTATTATTTCTGTCTTTTTGTGTATTTTTGTCAATGAGATAAAACACACAGAAAAAGTCAATCAGATGTATTAACTGGTGTACAAATTTGAGAAGGAACACAAGAAATATCCTACCTCACAAAATTTAACACACCAGACATCTTAATTTTCCCCTTTTTTCAATGAAGCAGCGCACACAGTGTAATCAAGAAGGTATCCATGTCCTGGAACATCTGGGAATAGCATATCTCTAATGGTATATCCATAATATTAATCCTCAAAATTCAAACAGTGAGGTATAATGATTAACAATATCATACATAAAAAAAGGAAGATACCAAAGGGCCAATCTAAACCCATGTGGTGAAAAAAGACATGACAACACATAAACAAAAGAAGTGACAGAAAATTGTCTACACTGATAACAAAATATTGTACAGCAACAACCCAACCAAAGACCTGAGAGGTTCTCAGGCACCAAGCACCAATCCAACCAAAGACCTGAGAGGTTCTCAGGCACCAAGCACCAATCCAACCAAAGACCTGAGAGGTTCTCGGGCACCAAGCACCAATCCAACCAAAGACCTGAGAGGTTCTCAGGCACCAAGCACCAATCCAACCAAAGACCAGGGATGATCTCCAGCACCGAGCACCAACCAAAACAAAGAACAGGCATGAACTAGGGCAAAGAGCACCAACCCAACCAAAGACCTAAGAGGTTTTCAGGCACCATGCACCAACCAAACTAAAGAGCCAGGGATCATCTCAGGCACCAAACACCAACCTTTCCAAAGACCAGGGATGATTTCAGGCACAACACACCAACCTTACCAAAGACCAGGAATGATCTGACACCAAGCACCAACAAAAAAAAAGGGTGATCTCAGGCACCACAGAATGGTAGCAAGTATTTGATGTTAACTTATTTACTAATTGTTTAACTAAGTTAAATGTTTTTTTTTCATTCTTTGCTCCATTTTTTCTATCAAAAATTGTCAAAATGCAACATGAATTTTTTATGTGTTTTTTCATCTCTTTCTTCAAAATGTTTTACTTAATATAATAGGTAAATAATTTCTTAAATAGAAAAAAAAATTGGAAATGTTAATTTACTTTAATCAACAAATGAAAAAAGAAATGTTCAAACCTTTATCATGCATAACCAAATTATTAAATGTGTTAAATAAAAGATTATAAATAACAAATTTCTATATTTTTTGGAGTAAATGAAGATATGCTTCTATGAATTTTTACAATTGAACTGTTCCAAAATATAATAATGTATCTTTTTTTACAGAAAATATAAGGTAAAATAACAAATAATGACTCGGGTTTACATGAAAACACTGATATTTTGAATGACAGTAGCATAGGTGGATCCAGGGAGCCTTGCCCCCCCCCCTTTTGTGGGAAGATTGTATAAGGAATCACTGTAGCATGGCTGGAGCGGGCCCCCTCATCAAAAGATCTGGATTCGCCACTGAGTAGTGAAATAAAAATTCACTAAATTAGAAGGGGAGGTAACTCGTATGAAATGAGGGTTTCGATACAATATGGTAATTCAACTAATAGATGCAATTTTGCTCTAAATTTGTGAAGTAAAATTCAGGTACACTATGCCAAGATCAAAGTTCATGTATATTTTACTCTTGAGAAAGTTGAGGGGATACATTATTAAACCTAGGGTATTTTATTATTAATATATACTGCTTAAATGTGATGCTATCTGAATTGAAAATCAGTTTGCCCAGGTGAAAAAGCCTCCTCCACTATTTTATGGTAGAAGCATTTAGTAATTGGGAAAATGTGATTGAATTTGATTCTGATTTTCTGAAATTAGTTAATATTTATATATAAAACAAAATCATTTATGATTTTCACAAATATTCACCATCAAAATTTTTAACAAATATGTTTCTGGATTATGATGAGCCATTTTTAATTATAAAAGTTTTCCTCATCTTATTTATTACAGAAGCAATTAGAACATATTTCAGTTTGAATACATAAATGACAGTATTTTTAGTAAGCATTTCATGAGAACAACGTAATTTTGACTGTAAAAATGAATAAAAAAAAAATCGTGCATTCAATAGTGATGTAAAGATACAATTTAGAAAGTACTATAAAAACTGGAAATCAAAAAAAAACTCAGAAAGAAGATATGTTTGATTACAACATGCACAAAAAGCGTCCCCAATTATTAAACCATTGAACAAAATTTTCATCCGGAATGCTGTAAAATGATTTGCCCATCAATTTCAGTAGTTCAATTTGGCATACTTTAATATGCAACAACAGTTGAAGCTAAAAAAAGAGGTTGGAGATTAACCCAGAGTGGATAGCCCGCTTATTTGATTTGTTTATAATATTTTGTCAAATTGATTAATGTAGAAATGGTGATAGTCGAAATAACTTTAGATGAGGTTTATTAAGTTGTAAAACATTTTAGGTCGTTGGGTCCAATGATCAACTGATATTAATAAAACATTTTTAAACATTGTCTTGTTTGCATTGCCAGTGCTTTTGGGTGGTTGAAATTGGGTTTGCATAGCAATTCATGCATTTTTTGGTGGTACACGTATACCAGTTGAAAAGGATAAAACCTGAAATTTCAGATTTGTAATTAAACAATTTCCCCAATTATTTTACTGTTTTCAATACATCTTGATTGTCAAATTGGAGAATAACAAAGTACATTTGTACTTGAAACTAAATTTAGGTCACAGTCATCTGCATTTAAAATTTCATAGCTGAACATTATTGTTCATCTTGAAAGTTGTTTTTGAAGATTAAACAAATATCAAATTATCATTTCAGAAATACATTGAGCTTTGAGCGCTGCGTCTCTTACTAACATGTAACATAGTTTCTTTTTGGTGTAGCTTTCAGTAGTTAGGGTCTGGTTATTTCTTGTTTTTTCATTTGTTCTTTGGATGGTGTTATTGTTTTCAAGTGTTCTGCTTTCAAAGGAATCTTCATATGTAATTCTGAAATGAAAGTATTTGATATTTGTACGGTCATTTAAATATTAAAAAAAAAAACACAATTTGGAGCTTAAAGCTACTTTGAACTTTTTATAATTTTTGAAACAATGTCAAAAGCAAATGTCTTAAATCAAATTCTAAATTGTATTTGACATATTATGACGTATTGGAAACGAAAAAATTAAATGTATATTTGTATCTTAGATTGAATTCAAATACAGTATTGTGAAAAATGTCCCTTATTTACTTGAGCGTCAACAAAATTATTTCAGGGTATCTGTTTCTTTAAAGCACTTATTGGGAACAAGGTAATGGTGAAGTAAAAGTAACATTTAAAAATTATAATCTAATTGGATGTATCTCTTATCTATCAAAATCACTTAAATCTTTAACCAAATGGGAAAGCAATTAATTAAATCATTTCACACACCCCCTAAAAAAATAATTTCATTCTGAGTTATCTAAAACTATCATCATTTCCCAGAGAAATTTAAATAATCATCCCTAGCATTAAATGGTAGTAAAATCTATTTTGCTTCAGATATCTCATTCTTGGGTTAATTTTTCAACTCTAATCCCCAATAATATGCTTTCATTCAGACATATTACAAATTCTCCATACAAATCCCAAAAAATAATCTTGTGAAAAACTAAAATTTGTGGTTCTCATGAAAAATAATAAAAAAACACTGTCAATAATAATGAATCCACAGTATTCACTTTTTGCTTGAAAAAAAATGTAATCAAGTTTTATCATTTAGCCTCAAATGTTGTATATAAGCAACATTTGTTGTTTGTTTCTTGGTCTTTACACAATTGAAATCTATTACTTTTAAGCAAGGGAGATAACTTGTTTCAAATTTTAATTTTATGATGAAAATTCTTAAAATAATTTTTTTTTAGACTATTTGTTTATGTCTTCTTTGTCCATTCAACATCATATTTTTCTGAAATTAGTGTAATTTTTATTCGATTTAAAAATATTTAGTAACTATTTGGTTTATAATTATCAGTACATAATTGACAACTATTTTTAATTTAAACCTTTTCATCACATTTAACAATGGCTCATCATGATTTGTAGATAAGATTTTGACATTTCTTTTCGAAATTCCCATTAAATTTCTTTCAAAAATTGCACACAATCAGTTATATTAACCAAGCAGGTTCCAATTGGATCATGTACCATACTTTGAGGGCAGTGGCAGATTCAGAGGGTGGGAGTTTTGGTGTTGGATCCCCCTTTTTGTCAGGCCTTTGACTTTAGTTGAAAAAGTGAGAGATAGCAGTCCTACATTCCGTCATTGGCGTCGTCCTTGGCAGCATCAAGAAATATTCACTCTTTGCTTAAAGTTTGAAATTTTAATAACTTTCTTAAAAACTCTCCTTGATTTATACCAAGCTTGGACAAAAACTTGTTTATGATCATAAGATAGTATCCAGAAGTAAATTTTGTAAAAATAAAATTCCATTTTTTCTGTTTATCACTTATATATGGACTTAGTTTTTCTCCTGGGAAACATTACATTCACTCTGGTTAAAGTTTTAAAATTTATAATAACTTACTTAAATTCTCCTGGATTTGTACCAAGTTTGGACAAAAGCTTGTTTATGGTCATAAGATAGTATCCAGAAGTATAAATAAAATTCCATTTTTTCTGTTTTTCACTTATATATGGACCTAGTTTTTCTTCAAGTTAACATTACATACAGTCTGCTGTTAAAGTTTTTTAAACATTTATTAGATTCATAAACTATTCTGGATTTTTACCAAACTTGAACAGATGCTTCTTTCAATCAAAAGATAAGAAAAATACTATAGGGATTGCTACAGTGAATCAATAAGATATATTTTGGTTCCTATAGGTCCTTCATCAGAATTGATACTAAAGGAGAGTACAGAATTCTGTAATGTTAATTTGCATTTGACAATGACACCATCAGGATAAATTACAAATAGGGAGTGAACGTAGATGTGAACTTTAACTGGATCAAGAATGTTAAATAAAATATGTTTTTGTAAATTTGGACGACATTTGAATTGCAATTATGTACCATTTACGATGCTGGATGTAGTACAGACTTGCTTACCGTACTATTTCAACATGGAAGAAGTATGTTTGTCTGAGCGAAGCCAATTGGAAGCATGTACCTCTTAGTGAAGCTAATTGGGAGCACATACCCTCTGTCTTGTTGCGAAGCTGATTGGAAGCAGTACATATATACCTCTGTCTGCTAAAGCTAATTAGAAGCAGTACCCCCGGCAGAGTGGTCCCAATTAGAGGCAGTAACTCTGAGCGAAGCCAATTGGAAGCATGTACCTCTGCAAAATTTGATTAAACACTATTCAACAAATTTTATGTAACATTCTTTTTAAACTCTACTCCCATTATTACCTTCTTTATTTTTATGCCCCACCTACGATAGTAGCGGGGCATTATGTTTTCTGGTCTGTGGCTCCGTTGTTCGTTCGTTCGTTCGTTCGTCCATCCGTCTGTCCGTTCGTTCGTCCGACTTCAGGTTAAAGTTTTTGGTCAAGGTAGTTTTTGATAAAGTTGAAGTCCAATCAAATTGAAACTTAGTACAATTGTTGCTTATGATATGATCTTTCTTATTTTAAAGTCCAATTACACTTTTGACCCCAATTTCATGGTCCACTGAACATAGAAAATGAAAGTAGGAGTTTCAGGTTAAAGTTTTTGGTCAAGGTAGTTTTTGATAAAATTGAAGTCCAATCAACTTGAAACTTATTACATATGTTGCTTATAATATAATCTTTCTAATTTTAATGCCAAATTAGATTATTATCCAATTTTTACAGTCCATGGAACATGGAAAAGGATAGTGCAAGTGGGGCATCCGTGTACTTTGGACACATTCTTGTTTATTTATTATTTTTCCTCCTGTTGTCATTGTGAAGTGCAAATTATCACTTCACCATTTTGTACTCTTTAGTTTTTATTCTGATGAAGGTGCCATAGAAATTAAAACATGCCAATATAGTTTAATTACTCCAACAATCCCTGAAGTATTGTTATAAGAATTATCATAAGTGAATCTTTTATAGACAATTCAAATAAAAAAAATACTATGCATTTTGCTGAACTGTAAATGTAAAATACCATTAATACTTTTTGTCCAGCCTTCAACTTTAGTTGAAAAAAATGAGACCTAGCCATCTTACATTCTGTCAGCGGCGTCGTCGTTGGCAATCACAAATATTTTTTGCTTAAAGTTTTTGAAATTTTAATAACTTTCTTAAACTATTCTGGATTTCTACCAAACTTCGACAGAAGCTTGTTTATGATCATAAGATAGTATCCAGAAGTAAATTTTGTAAATAAAACGAATTAATTTTTCCATATTTTACTTATAAATGCCAGGATACAATACATTCACTCTGTGGTTAAAGTTTTTTAAATTTTAATAACTTCTTAAAATATTCTGGATTTGTAACAAACTTGGACAGAAGCTTGTTTACAATCAAAAGCTAGTATCTAGAAGGAAAATTATTTAAAACTTGTTCCTGTTTTTCCGTATTTTACTTATAAATGGACTTAGTTAACCTTAAGGGGGCTCCTGGGTATAAATGAATTTTTTTTCCTAATATAGGATTTCGCTATATTTTTTCATAAATGAACTTTATCATATACTTAAAAGAAAAATGAAATAAAAAAATGGGGTCACCGTTCATTTAAGCTAAAATCTGCCGCTGGAAGAAGCATACATTTTTGTTAATGTCCTTTTTTTCTGTTGAACTAATAGGAGAAAAAGAGGAAATATCGAAATAAAAAAATAACCTAATACAAGAAATTGCTTAAATTTTACAATTATTTAGTTTATGTACAGCTTATTTGAAAACAATAATAAAAAATATAGGTCACCGATGAGTTAAAAAAGATTTTTCAAATTTAAGGCCAAAAAATGGCATAATTTTGGGAGCTTTTTCAATTTTTAAAGTCATCTGGGGCCAAACCAAATCAATTTTTTGGGTTATTTTTTGTACCATATCATAAAGTTACAACTAATAGTGTAATGAATAAAATTTGTAATGAAAAAATAAAGGTTTAATTTTTTGCTAAAATTTTTGTACCCACGAGCCACCTTGAATACAATCTGAAGTTAAAGTTTTTAAAACATTTTATTAGATTCATAAACTATCCTGGATTTTTACCAAACTTGGACAGAAGCTTCTTACAATCAAAAGATAATATCTAGAGGAATATTTTTATTGATTTTTTCCCCCTCATTTTTGTTGAGCCTGGGATTAACAGCAAAAGTCGTTGAGACACTGGGTTCTTGGGAACCCTTACAATTTTTTTGATGATCAGTGCAATTGAATCAGAACATAAACTAGTTTGAACCCTGCCTTTTTTCCTGGCTGGGAGCCCCCTCTCTTTAGAAATGGCTTAAACCACCCCTGGGGGTTTAAATAATTGCTTTTTTTATCATTTGAAGATGGAAAAAAACTATTTACATTATTACATGGGATTTGTTTCCTCTACAAATGGCCAAAAAGAGCTGTTGCCTGTCTGTGTATTGACTGGAGCTAGTTCTGACTGTTATCCTCCATTTAAGGAACCTGCAGTCATTCCAAGAGTTACCTTGTGCTTAAGTCCATCTCTATTAATGTCAAGATATCAGTGATTTCTCCTCTTTTCAAACAGAGGTTTTTGGAAGCAGTCTTATGAAAAACAAAATTTTGACATCACCTATTAATATGATACATGTGTCAAACTTGATTTGGGAACAAAAATGTTTCTTTTGAATTGTAAATTTTGGAACTTTTTTCTTCAGTTATTAAAGTTTAAAATTTAATGGTTTTTATCACATGCAATTTGAATTTTTTTTTTTTTTTGTGTAATCAAATTCTTTATTACCTTGAACTTTACAGTTCATCGGTGTAAATACAAATTTTCATAGTAAACAAGTAAACAGACAGAGAATGTTCATGTTATATTGTCTCTGATTTTAAATGCATTAAAAATGTATTTTCCTAAATTGGTTAACTGTTTGATATTCTTTAAACTTAAAAGTTCAATAAATTTAAACACACTTGGTCTAGACCAGTAGTATTTCTTTATAAATTTTACTCTAAGTTCCTTATATTTCGGACACACTAAGATGAAATGGAATTCGTCTTCAATACACTGACGGCAAATTGAACAAATACGACGTGACAGCTCAATGTTTTGGTAGCGTCCAGTTTCCGCTGCTAAAGAATGAGAAGAAAGTCTTATTTTTGAAAGAGCTCTTCGGTACACAATAGGAATATATTTTGTCAAATAAAACTGTAAATCAAAACTGTTGATAATGTATTTATAGATACGGCACTTGCTACTGTTATCAAGTAACGAATACATTTCCTGTTTTTTAATATCTAAAAGTCGTTGTTTAATAAGAGGGAAGTCAATCTCAAATACGAGGTCTGATTGTTTAATCCACATATCTCCAAGTCCAATGTTGTTAAGTTCATCTCTGATTAACTTTGCCCAATTTACAGACTTTGATCGTTTTCTGTCAATATCGATACACATTTCTTTGTATACGGAGCTTAAAATACAGTTATTTGTTGACATAATTTTGAACCAATATTTAAAAATTTGTATTTTCCTTTTAACGATCATTGGAAATCTTCCTAGTTCCATGTATATCATTGCAGAATTTGTAGACTGTTTAACACCAAGTTGTCTTTTGCAAAAATGCAAATGGACTTTTTCGACATCATCACCTTTATAAAATCCCCATACTTCGCATGCATAAGAAATTACACTACCTACGTACACATCAAATAGAGACAGGATAGTTTGAGTATTTAGATGATAATTTCTCAACGTAGATAACATGGCAAACATTGATTTTCGACCTTGTTCTGCCAACTTCTTCTGTGTAAATAGAAATTTTCCGTTGAATTTTAAATTAAATCCTAAGTAACAAAAGTCATTGACCGTCTCTAAACTCTCATTATTGTAGAACCATCTCTCATCATCCTTAATAACACCTCCGTTTCGGAACACAACTACCTTAGTTTTGTCAATGTTAACTGTTAAATCGTTTTTCACGGTATATAGTTTTAAAGAATTCAGCATTGACTGCAGACCTTGAACGGTTTCCGAAAATAGCACCATATCATCGGCATACATTAGAAGAAAAAGACTTAAATCTCGCATCTCAAGCGGAATACATCCATCGATTAAAAAGGACATTTCACAGTCATTCACATATAGAGAGAAGAATATAGGCGACAAAACCTCGCCTTGTGGTAAACCGATTTGACATTTGAAGAATTCAGAGTACGAACCGTTGAAACGAACACAAGACTTTGTTACTTCGTACATAGAGCGCACAACTGTCAATAACTTCCCACGGATTCCTAGACGTGAAAGCTTCATCCAGAGTTTTGTACGATTAATACTATCAAACGCTCTCTTGTAGTCCACAAAACAGCAGTACAGTCGTTTCTTGTCAGATAATGTCCTATTTATAAGAGAATGCAATACAAAAATTGCATCTGCCGTGCCATGACTTTGTCTAAATCCAAATTGTGCGTCGCTGATAATGTCGTCTTCACATGCCCACTTTAGTAGTCTTTGGTTTAAGACAGCTGTAAACAATTTGGCTAAATTGCTCAAGAGGCTTATTCCTCTGTAATTATTTGTAAAGTCTATGTTCCCTTTATTTTTATAAACCGGTATGACTATTGCTTCGCACCAAGACTTTGGAAAGTGTCCATTCTCGAGAACAGCGTTAAATAACTTTACTATAAATGGAAGCAAAAAGTCGCAAAGTTCGATGAAATATTCGTTAAGCAAGAGGTCAAGACCATGACTTTTACTTCGCTTCAATAGATTAATAACCTTCTCAACTTCATTGCTTGTTATTTCAGCATCTAGTTCATCGAAAACACAACAATTACCTTCTTCAGTTGATGCATTGTCCGAATCCAAATTCATTTCCAATCCAAGATTTTTGAAGTGTTCATAGAAATCGTCTAATTTCAGATTACTTTTAAGTGTTTTCTTTTTTGGCTTAAACTTTGCATAAAATAATTTTGGGTTTGTTTTGCGGATTACACTAAGCATATCACCTTCTTGTTTCATGTATTGGCGTTTCAGATAACGTTCCTTCAATTTGTATGTTTTCTTGCACTCATTTAATGTGTTATGATTATTTGTAGAACTGTTGCTGTTAAACGCATTCAATGCCCTGATGTAATTTCGACGTAAAGCTTTCAACTCATCTGAAAACCACTGTTTATCAAAATTCAGCTTTGCGTTTTTGTGCCCAGATTTATGTCTTGTAGTAACTTTACAAAATGGTTCAGCAATAGCCACAACCGCGTCCGAAAAACTTTCCACACAAGTGTCTATATCGGCATCTGATGATAAGTCACGATTTTCAAAGCACGAGTTAAGTTGATCATAATTCACACGGAAAGCCTCACGAATCTCGAATTTATTTTCGTCTTTCCACTTAATTACTGTTAATACGTCATTTTCTGGTATACCAGCAGATCTGCTATTTACTGTTGTTGCTTGTACGGAGTCAAATTCGAAGTGTAATGGGGCGTGGTCCGAAAATGTCGTAAAACTACATACAATAAATTTACGAATCAATTCAAAATTTTGTTCCTGTGTAATAAGATAGTCATTTACACTAGTTCCGTTTGCACCACAGTATGTAAAACCATTTGCGTAGCCTTCGCTATGGCGTCCATTAACAATTCGGAATCCGGATGATTTGCACAAAGAAAGTAATTTTAAACCCCACGTGTTAGTTTTCAAGTCAGGATTTACTCTTAGAGAAAGTTGTGAATCGGCTGAATATGAAGTAAGGTCAACAAGAGATTCCGGCAAGTTGTCTTCTTTTATGAAATCGTCATACGTGCTTGTCCGACTATTAGTGTCCCCACAAATAAAACTAATTCCTTTTGTTGAGTAATTTTCTAAGACGGATTCCAGATCTTCAAATAAATCATTTACATCGTACTGTTTGTAGAAAACTGATTTATACGGCGGAATATATACAAATACTAGGTATCTATCTTCATCATTTTTCAAAAAAATTGATCTGTCGATTTTTATAATTATTATAGAGTCTTTTATAATTTCACATACAGAGATTTTCTGTTCTAAATGTTTTTTATACAGGAAAACCATTCCCCCACCTTGAGTACTTTTCGAACGCATACGTGGTACAATGACTGGACAACAGAATTGGTCCATGGTAAAATTGTATTGTTTCTTCACCCAACATTCACTTAAAAACACTATATCATATGTATTCAGAAAGTTAACAAATTGTTCGTTTTCAAGTTTTTCACCTAGACCACCGTTAATGTTCCAAGATAAGATTTTGGTGGAGGAAACAGTTTTGTCATTCTCTAGTCGTTCCTAGTTCCACACGCCTTTGACTTCAGTGTCGCCACTGTTGTCATTCACGGATTCTTCCGCAAAAACTCTTTCCCCGTCTACATAAAGTTTGTCATTTATAAGAACGGCTTTCTTTTTTTGCAATTTCGCTTCCTTATACAACGGTACAAGGCGTTTCCGGCGGTCGTTTACGTCTTTTGGATACTGTTGGCTAATTCCAACATTAGTATTTTTTAACTTGTAACTATTCGATCGAACTTGACTTCGAGCATTTGAGTCATTAAATCGACTGAACAATGATAGGTCTTGCCTGTCCCGCTTTCTTTTGTCCAAGGCGATGTGCTTTTGTAATTGTATGTTTAATATCATTTAGTTCTAGTTTGTCATCACAAATACTCGCTACAGTATCAATACAATTTTCGGACGTATCATCCTCGGTCTCAGGAATTCCGTGAAACAATAAGTTGTCAATGTATCCTCGACATCGAAGATCTGTAATTGTGTCAAAAAGTTTTTTGTTTTCTATCTTTATTGCATCGTTTTCACGTTTCAAATCTTCTACTTTTGAATTTACCGTTTTAACATTTTCTACCGTATCTTTGGAGAAATTATCCTTAGAGTTTTCGAGCTTAGCTACACGCACAGATAGACTTTTCACCTCGGTTGACATACCACTTAAAGAATTTGAGATATTGTTTAACATCATTAGGATTTGGTATACCCAAGATGGGGCTGGTGCTGCTGTTGGAAATCCGAGCATTTGTTGGTTTAGTGGAGGCGGCGTCATTGATTTGGACAATTGTTTTTTTATTTTAAAGAATCAGCATTTTTTTACCATTTCTTTAGTTCACAATTTTTCTTTCTAAATTTGGTCCTAAAAAGATTTTCTACTTCATACCACTATTTTGCATTTAATAAATTTGTATTTTATATTTTCAGTGTTTCTTGTACCATCAAAACTTCAATGAACTAGTATATATTTGTTTAGGGGCCAGTTGAAGGACGCCTCTGGGTGCGGGAATTTCTCGCTACATTTAAGACCTGTTGGTGACCTTCTGCTGTTGTTTTTTTCTATGGTTGGGTTGTTGTCTCTTTGGCACATTCCCCATTTCCATTCTCAATTTTATTCAATGAAAGATTGCACTCATGTTGAAGTTGTGTAACTCCTAGTATGAAATTGTTTGAGGAATTTTCCCCACTTTTATTAAAATTTACAGACGGTACCAATTTTGTGTAATTATAACTTAACTGCAGTTTGAAATGTTTATAATTTTTCTAATTTTTCTAGAATTGGGAGCTTTTTATCTAAAATCTTTTTAAGAAGGTAACAATTTTTGTTTCGAACTCATATCTTTAGAACTCTCATAATGAGCATGCAAATTGATTAAGATTGATTGTTATCACCAATTTTTGACCTTTTAAAATTCCATATACCGTTTAAATTTCAGTATTTAAAAGACCATTCTCAATTGTTAAAGGAAAATATGAATTTGCACAACTGAGCTTCTTCAGGCCTTGAAGGCATAAAACTTTGCTCAGTGCTCAGAGCACAAAAATGATGCTCGAAACATGAAATCCAGCAATTTGATTGGTTAATTGATTTTCGAGTCTAAAGTACAAAAATCATGCTCGAAAGTTTTATGACCGTAAGGCCAGGCTATGATCAATTTTTGGAGTATAATTTTCATGTGTATGATGTGCTTGATGATAAACTTAAAAGAAGGGATATTTTATTAAACTATGCTCCAAAACATTAGAAAATGTTTGTGAATTATAGGTGTTAGCCAATTACTATTCTGTTCTTTTTTATTACCTCTTTTTTAGGTCTTTACATATCAGATGTCTCCAAACTAATACAAGAGCTATTATTTAGAGCTCTCTAAATAAAAGAAAATTATAGATTATCAGTGATCATCTCAACGAGATTGATTTTCTCGCTTGAGCCGGGACGGCGAAAGCGAGAAAGGCAATGGAGTTGAGATGAACAATGATAATCTTTTTATCGCTATTTTACCTAAAAATGTATGACGACGTTGTCAATTTCATGTCAATTTCATGTCAATTTCGTTAGCAACGCCACATGCATGCTTAGTTTCTAGCCATAATTTTCCATCTCAAGCGAGTAACATGATATGAAAATTATCACAAAAAAAAATCAAAGGAAAAATGGCCAAAATAGCGATAATACAGGTTACTAATTTAAAAGCACATCTGGTATTTTTACTGTATTTTACGTATGAATTAAAAATATTAATTGTATATTACATTGAGAATTACTTCAACTGACATGAATGGAAAAAGAAAATATTGTGAGATGCTTTGGAACATTCTTGGGACAATTGTACACTTGATTAAATACAATGGAAAGGACATTTCGTTAAGTGCATAAATTGTATTCAGTGAACTGACCAGCACAAAGAATTATGTTGAAAAGCATGAAAAAGTAACCATGGTAGCAGCTCCAAGGAAGATGGTTAAATAAATCTTCAACAAAGTCTGAGGCTTTACCAAGAAAATAAGAAGGCAAGTTTAATTAAGTCAAACAAGTTCTATACATTCTATACATTATTTGATAAAAAGTGTATATTTAGAGCATACAATGCAGTTACAGTGGAGAAAGTGATGTTGCTAACGTAAAATGTTATTTTTTGCCTTTCAATGGGAGATAACTCATTGTAAAATGTGCAGATGATTTACCTTTATGAACAATAAAATATGTTTAAACCATTATTTTTGTGGAGTTGAAATTCAATAAGTAAATTTGTAAGACTTTTTTTTTCATCTTTTACATTGATTTTACAGCTATTGATGTTATACTTTTGTGTACACGTAGTCACAAATCCGAACAATATTGGTAAATGTAGGGGAAATGGAAATATAAAGTATATAAATTGTCAATTTTTAACCGGATTTTTGTGACAAAAATGTCGGTTATTGATTTGGGGATGTACGGCGGCGGGCGGGCGGGCGGGCGGCAATCAAATGTTGTCCGTGCATTAACTCATGAACCGTTCAACCAAAGCTTTTAAAATTTTAATATGTTGTTACTGACAACTAAATGAAGGTCAAGTTCAATAATGGCGATTTTGACTTTTACCGTTCAGGAGTTATGGTTCTTGAAAGATTGAAAAATGGAGTTGTCCGTGCATTTACGCATGAACTGTTCTACCAAAGCTTCCCAAATTTTAATATGTTGTTACTAATGAAAGAATGGAGGTCAAGTTCAATAATGACGAATTTGACTTTTACCGTTCAGGA
This sequence comes from Mytilus edulis, assembly GCF_963676685.1. NCBI lineage: Eukaryota > Metazoa > Mollusca > Bivalvia > Mytilida > Mytilidae > Mytilus > Mytilus edulis. Next base: position 14,541,603 of record NC_092349.1, on the reverse strand, counting down.
GTTATGGTTCTTGAAAGATTGAAAAATGGAGTTTCCAGTCGTGTCCGTGCATTTATGCATGAACTGTTCTACCAAAGCTTCCGAAATTTTAATATGCTGTTACTGATGACAAAATGGAGGTCAAGCTCAATAATGACGATTTTGACTTTTACCGTTCAGGAGTTATGGTTCTTGAAAGATTGAAAAATGGTTTTTCCCGTCGTGTCCGTGCATTTTCTCATGAACCATTCAACCAAAGCTTTTGAAATTTTAATATGTTGATACTGATGACAAAATGGAGGTCAAATTTGATATTGACGATTTTCACTTTCACCATTCATCAGTAATGGTTCTTGTGATATTGCCAGGACACAAATAAATGTTAATAAATCCGGTTTGCTGTCGTTGTGACAGCCTCTTGTTATATTTTAGGTTCTTTCTGTGAGATGTTTTCATGGTGTGGGAATAAGACTTGATGGTCTAATACAGCTAATATATAGGTAGGTACCAGTATACAGTTTCGAAAAGAAGAAAGAAAAAAAAGATAAATGTAGTTCATGTATGAAAATAATTAGATCCATTTTTTATTTTCCTTGCCTTGAAATAATCACACTAGATTTCTGTTATTTATTTCTACCCTCTCTGGATATCAGCACAAATACAATGTGTAGTGTAAATTGAAGGATCTAACATGATTATTTGGTTTGTTATGTTGTTGGATTGCTGTCTAGTCAATATGTTCTCAACATCTAGTACATGAATATAACCCATTTCTTTTTAATTTTAATACAGTAACAAGTGATCCTTTTAAACCATTTTATCAATAATACAACATTTTATATTTCAGATTAGCTTCACAGCTTGTCTGTAAGGATTTAAGTTGGGAATGGGCATTGGAGCTGACTTTTATGGTAAGAACCAGTACATAAATTAATGAATTATTCAGCAAAGAGCATGTACAAACCTAGTTCTTCATTATGCTAAGAAGTTTTATACTCTAATTATGCAGAGAAGTAGTATACTTTAATTTTTCTTAAAACTATAATCGTATATATAATCTGGAAGGAGGACATTAGGAGGTATGAAGATAAATAAAGGAAATAAAAAAATATACTGTTACTTAGAAAATCTGTTTTCTAAAATTGTCCACATGTATAAGTAAAAAAGATCATTGCCAATAAAATAACTCTCCCAGAGACCAAATGACATGGATGTAAGCAACTAATGGTCTCTGTATGGCCTACAACAATGAGCAAAACATATACTTTACAATTAACTATTAAACAGAAAGAAGGCGACATGAAAAAATGTGAAACAATTCAAACAAGAAAACCAACAGCTAGATTTATGATAAAACAATGAAATAATAACAAATATGTTGGACAACAACCAACTACTTGTCATCCCTTGTTTGCTAAAGAAGACTGGTTGTTTGTAAATTCATGTCAACACATCACTTTAAAACAAAGTAAATCAATTTTCTATGCATCATCAATGCAAAAACCAGTTACTGATTCCTTTGCATTGAATATTGTTCTGACAGATATTAGAATGCATATTTCTTTTTCAGGTGACTTCAACTTTGGCTGCAGGAAATTATTGTGCAATACGACTGAAACAAAAAAGAATGTAATTCAAACTATTTTTGTGTATGTTTGAAAAAATGTTTATAATTTTTATCACAAATAAAAAAAAAAAATGTAAAGATTCTCCATTTTCAGCAAGACTGGAAGTTGTATGCTAAATTGATACTTCAGAATTTTACAATATTACTTGTAGACTTTCTTGAGACTATCTTAATAATGGGCTATGTGTATTCAAAACATTTCCAGTAGGTTAAGAATGGAGAATCTAAAAAAAAAAAATGTATTTTTTTTATTTTTCTTATATGTATGATATAAATATTTTTCCAATGTTTTGTTATTTTTAGCATTGTTTTTAGCTCAAACAAATTATTTCAAAATAATCATAGTAAAGAAACATCCTGGTGAAAAAAGATTGATTGATTTTTAGTGTTAACCACCACTTTCAGCAATATTGATTATATCTTGGTGACCATTTTTTTCATGGTTGAGAAAGTCAGTAATGGGAGAGAATCACCAAGGTGCTAAATATTTTTTGTAAATGTTTGAATATTTTATATCAAATTATTTATTTTTAATTATAGCTCTACCATTTTGTATTTTTGTTAGATATACATGTAGCAATGATGTGGAGTCCCAACAGGTGAAATTTTTTGGCAATGGGAGGTAATAAATTATTCCCCTGTTTAACTCCTCATTCTTGAAATTTCCTCATGGTAGGGAATATATATAACTATTTACTTGATTTTCACATTTGTTTTTACTTTGATATCAGATTCAAATGCATTATACTAGCTAATACAAAAAAATGTATTGACTTATTTAGAGTTCTGTAAATAAAAAAAATGTAAACAGAGGTCTAGATAATAGTTTTGAGGGTGGGAGAAATCATGGGTCATTACGGGTAGAATTGATTTGGTGAAATTTTCAAGATATGTGATTAATTGAGAGTGCATCTGATATTTTTTATTTATTTCTATGAATAATGGACCAAAAACTGAAAGATTGCAATTAAGATAATGATGACAGCCACCCTGGCAGCCAGGAGAGCAGCTCAAAGGAAGATGGTCAATAAAATCTTCAACCAAGTCTGAGGCTTAACCATGAAATTGAGAAGGCAAGTTTATTGAAGTCAAACAATTTCTATACATTTTCTAGAAATACATGTGTATAAAAAGTACATATTCATCTTTATTTTCTGCATGAAAAACATCTTTGAAGAATTTATTTACAAGTTTAATGTTTTGAGATAGAAGGTACATTAACAAGAATTTCTATTACAATTACGAGAGTAAATCCTGAGATAAGAATCAACTTTCAAGGGGAGACTAGTTTAATTAACTGCAAGATTTGTTTATTCAATGGGAGACAACTCATTTTCATTATTCAAAGTAGTTGAGTGCAGAATTCAAATCATAAACCTTTGACTATTTTGGTTTGTTTTTCGATATTTTATATAAATATTACAAAATAGGTGAATGTTAAACTATTGGTACATAAAGTAAGAAATCAGACTAATTTGTAAAGTAATCTTTAGGTTGACATATAAATTAGTTTGTAAAATTAATAAATGTATTAATTTCTTTTTAGATACTTTCTGTGGCATGTTTTCATTGTAAATATGTTAGTGACACATCTCCATTAATCCCGATAGGGAGTGTACACGGATTCCACTGTACCCTCGCAGCTCTCGAGGGGTGCTCCGTAAACGGAGGGATCTACGTATATACATACATACATACATGGTGTGGGAATAAGACTTGGTGGTCTAATACAGCTAATATATAGGTAGGTACCAGTAATATTAATCCTGTTCAAAAGAAAATAATTCTATAAATAATATTATTTGGAAATAAATACTGACTTTAGGTTTAAAGGTTTATAAGAGTTTGGTCAGCAGTATACTCTTTATTTTATCAGTACCATATATGACAATGTTCACTTGGCAAAATATGGCCTTAGTATAGATTTTAAATTTCAGCCTTTATCATAGAATATCAAACAATGCCTCATCTGGTTCTTCAATGGATATATTTCAAAAGACTTAATGCAACATAAAATAAATCGCTTCTTTATAATACATTGTAGACTCTATAATTAACTATATTGACAGATTTCAGTAAAATGAAGTCGCAAAAATAAGAAGAGTTTTCACATTCATTGATATGTTTTTTTTAAATTGGATTTTTATTATATACCCTTAAGATTATTTTGATATAAAATAATTGAAACTTAACTTTATTTCTTTTCAGTTGAAAGTGTAACAGTTGCTGCCTTCGTTGTATGGTAAAATCCTCAGACAATAATCCTGCAAACAATCAGATGAACTGTTACTATCTCTATTGGAACAATCTGTAGACAGTTATTTTGTAAGCAGAATGAGTTTTTAACAAATTGTATTTTTATTGCTGTATTGAATTTCAAATTATAGAATTTTTTTTATTTATATTACTTGCATTCAATTATTGTTTTGTGATTGATGAAAAATTCAACTGAAATTATTGTTATTTGAGGGGTCCCAAAGGTATGCCATATGGTTTCTCAAAGTACCCACAAGACATACATAGGTTTACATATATTTTTAAGTTATGTACCATGTAAGCCTTACAGGTGCTTTGTGAAATGAATTTTGTCGGTTACAATCCAAAATAGTAGGATTTTGATGGCCAAACACTATGAAAAGAGAATATGAAACTAGCCCCTTGTTAAATATTTTAACTAGTAAGTTTCTGACCCCAAATAAAAATGTTTGGGTTTTTGGTTGGGTTTTACTCCACTGACTGCCTAAGAGGGGACCAGGCCAGCCCAAGTGATTCCCTTTATAATTACAATTTATTTCCCACAAAAGAGGGGGGTGGACCCTCTAAACCGCCTCTGCAATGGGAAGATTTGTGTTTTCTGTCTGTTTGTCCATCATCATCTCTCATCCACGGTTATAAACTATTGGTAGATTTTCATTGAAACTTTCAGATTATCTTCTGTAACTAATGGCAGTGTGTATTTTATTTTATTATAATGAAATTTTGGGGTTCCCAATTGAAAGAATGGACCTTTTAAATACTTTGTTTTAACTTTTGGAAGCATCTCCTAAAATGAGTTCATCATATGAAGGATAGGTTAGTTTAAAAAAAATTTATTATGTTTTTATCCTGCTTTTAATATTGTCTTAAACAGTTGGATCTCATTATGACAAAATTGTCATTGACATTAATACAAATTTTCAATACATTCTACTTCAAGACAATAGTACTGTGGATTCATTATTATTCATTGGATACCAATTTTCGTGGCTTTTGTGGGTAGATTCTAACCACGAAATTAAATGTTCAACGAATAACAAATTTTCTATAGGCTTTGTATACAGAGGTTCGCAAAACCATGAAATTAAATATCCACGAACATATAAGTTTTCTTTAATCCACGAAAATTGGTACCCACGAAAACAAATGAATCCACAGTATATTACCACTGTAGCTTTGAAGTATATGTAAGGTTTGCTATAACAACATTTGTGTTTAATATGATTTTATCTGATTTTATTTGTTTTTATTGTAAAATCTTGTTATACCAAGCCTTAATATGATTGGGTTTGTTCTGAAACTAAAAAAAATCACTTTTACATGCAGATATTTATTTTCATAATGAGATCTGACATTTTTATGCTTTTAACTCTCTGTTAAATTCATAAACATTCTATTTCACCCTTCAACTATTGATGCAGCTACTAGTCCTTGGAAGATTGATCAAATTGTTAGATTTGTGGATGCAAGTTGAGAATCTGCTCTAACTAAATCTATGTTGATATCAGCTGAACTAACCTATCCTTCAATATGAGTAATAAGATATAAGAAAAGAAAAATCCATTCTTTGATTAGAGAACCTTTAGAAGTTATAAAAAATAGTACACAATGTCGGCAGAGACTGAAGATTATTTGAAAGTATCGGGAAAGTCCCATTTAATCTTGATAATTGTGGGTTAAAGTTGTAGATGGATGAGCAAACATATCATACACTGAATCACTATACCACATTCCGGCCTAATGCATAAATCAGACTATAAAATAATAACTGAACACTAGTTATCTCCCTTCCTGGGTTCCATAAATAAATATAAAAATATACTACTTAATTTTGAAAACAAATAGATTAGAAATTTGGAAGTAGTAAAGAAACTATATAGTTTAAAACAGCTTGAGGTTAAAAATGTGAATGAATGAAATGTAATCTGTTCACCGGAGGATCCAGAAATTTTCATAAAGGGAAAAAAAGGGGGGGTGCTCACCGATTGTTAGAGGGGCCTCCTCCAGTGGTACTTCAGTGATTTCCTAAATAATCAACCAAATTTTTCCCACCTCTGCTATTTCATTGGTAATCTAATCATTTTTGCACCGATCAAGATATTTAGTTTGTTTTCATTACCCAGTAAATAAGTTGAGTAATTCTCAAAAAATAATTTGTACATGCATGTTTTAATATTTTTATATTATAGCTTTTACCACAGTTTTACTTTGTATAAGAATTGTATTGTTTTTTGATGTCATTTTTAAAAGTTGACACATACTGAGGATTCTTTTTTAAATGGAATTCTATTATTTATTTACAAGTTAAGGACTAGAAAGCCTTAATTTTATATATTAAACAAAGAATAGTCACTAAATGATTACAAAATTTATTACATGTATCAAAAAATTTACATGATTTTATTTTAATTCATTAACTTTTATACGTAATTATATATAGACTAAGAAATTACATTGGGATTATTTCCCCCTATAATAAAAACAACCAGGAAAATAGATAGTATCCTCAGTACTGTCATTTATTTTGCATTATTGTAATATTTTGCTCCTGATACCAAACCCATGATGCAGATCCTTTTCCTCCTTTTGTAAAAAATTTGAACCAACCGTTTTATCAGAAAAATTATACTGGTATAGCAGTTTGACAAACACCAATTTTGATCATTGAGAAGCTTAATATTCCTTTTACAACACAATGTAATTAAAACGTTTAGCTGACTTTACAGAGTTATCTCCCTGTAGTGTTAGGTACCACCTTAAAAGAAGCAGATTGTGTTTGGTTTCATTTGGTTATTTTGTATCATGTAGGATCATAATAATTGGTAATTAAAATTTATTTGAAAAATCATCTTATCTTAATTGTATCTGGATGACAAGTAAAGGGGGAAGAGGTTTCTGTGGTGGAGGGTATGACATATGCAGATGCTTTAATTGTATTTATTTATATTTAATTATATTTATTTATATTAATTATATTTCCATCACTTGGCGTCTATCATCATCATTGGCTTGGCAGTGTATCATCAGCAGAACTTAGG